>NC_056746.1:622503407-622528407 GCF_019279795.1 Protopterus annectens | reverse complement strand
AGCTGGGCACTATTCCCCACTTATTCTCTGATAATAAACTGTTCCTAAAAGGGCTGGGTGGGATATGCACACACCTGGTGTACTGAAAACACTCTCAAGCTAAATGCAAAAGAGTGCAGCATAGTAGTGTTAAGAAAAAAAGGCTGTTCACACCTCGTAAGTTATAAATGGTACTCCTCTTCAAAGAGAGATATGGGTACTTATATGGTCAACTCTCTAACATTTGATTATCATATTTTCACCACAGTGAGGAATCTTTGTCTGGTCCAGATAATTTCAAAGGGAATGTCTTCAAGATCTGAAGAATTTACCTTACCATTGTACTCTTCCTTTATGAGACCAATCATTAAATATAATGTTGCCCTTGATAAGTAGAATTTCAAGCATGCTGTTCAAATGGAAAGGCCCCAACAATTTTAACTAAAAAAAAAAAAAAAAAAAAGACCTTAAATCCTTCAAACTATGCCGATAGATTAGCTTAACTCTCTTTACACTCAATACCCAACCAGCTGCTCTTAGGTGACATGTGTCTTGCTTTTTGAGCCATGACCTACCTGAACGTGTTTGACCTTCTATATCATTGCAATGGCAGTGGCTGTACAAACATCTGTATTAAGGACCTAAATTTGTACCAACAAATAAACAAGACTTGCTGGTGGGATAAGTTCCTATCTCAACATATTACCTGCCTGTGGAGTAAATTGCTACTACAAATAAGCAAAATACTACTTTGACTTTAAGGCAATTTTTGATGAATGGATGGGTAGGCATAAATTTACACTAAAATGTTCATGTACAGCTTTACTTGATCTGGGAGGTGGGCAATATTTAGTACTCATAAGGCTGACAAGAGGTTTTAAGTGTTTCTAGTTAAAGGTATACGGGATTAGGCCTCTTATAGTCACTTTGATTTTTTGCCTTAGTACTGTTCCTCTGTTCGGATGATATGCTACTGGGCAGTGCATGTTTCAGTCATCAACACCCCATACTCACCCCTACTTTTCATGACTCTGCATAGTACTAGCCATATCAGCCCCATACTTCTTGGAAAAGGACAAACTGCTGCAAAGTGTTCAATCCTTGTCCTCAATAGCCAGCCCTCCAATTATTACATACATACATACTCCAGCAGGTTAGTATAACTGCATTAAGAAATCTATAATTACACAATTCATGTTTTCAGTTCTTCCTGTGTATTCACTCTGCAGTTCTTTAGTTCTCTTTATTTAGAAACCTTATCTTATTATTTTCTGTACTGTGTTTTTGAAGGAAGATGAGTGAACAGCACCCGGTTAGGGGCTAACTTGAGTGCTGGATGGCTAAGAAATGCTTTACTTGTCAACTTCCTTTGCGTAATCTATACATTTACATGATTATATCTTGTATCTTGGGTTCATCACCATAACAAAAACAGGAAGATTTTCATATCACTTGTCATTGTTCATTGGAGTGTCCCTTTGGCCAAAAGAAGGGTACTAGGAATTTTGGAAGCATATTGATGTTTTTTAAAGTATGTTTTGTATATTTATTTATTTATTTTATTTATTTTACATTTTTTTGACCGGGCTAGTCTAGCTGGATATATGCCCATTTTCAGTAGAGGCCCGGGGAGAAAAGCTCCACACAATACAAATCAAATTCACATTTACAGAAGTACATATTTAGGATGCAAATACATTTTATTGTAAAGATAAGAGAAATAAATAAGAGGTTGCAAATTTATAAAGTACATAAAGAAGGTTACATATATTTGAAAAAACTTAGTATAGTTAATAAGAAGTTATATTTAATTGTTGCTAAAGAATACTAGTTAATAAAAGAGAAGAACAACAATAGTGTAGATGTAGATAAGAAAGGAAGATAAAGGAACATGAAATGGAGAAGCAGTTAGGTAATAAATCTAGAAATAATATGTGTTACTTTTTAATGAATCCACTAATAGCTAGGACTATGATATGTTATTAATTATCCATGGCATCCATGCATTCTGAAACCCAGAAGCATACCTCTCAACTGTCCGGATTTTAGTAAAATGTCCAGATTTATGGCTGATATTCTTGGTCTATTCCTCATAAAATTTGTGGTTTTATGGCAAATCACTAGGATGATCTGAGGGTTGAAGTCACTAAATAACAACATACATTTGAGTTACAGGCTTCAAATCTTTCAGAAAATGTGTATTAAAACAAACCCTGTTATTTTAGCAACTGTCTAAGTTTATAAAAGCAATATTTAAAAAATGACCCTACTTTTGGACCTTTGTCCCCCCATTTTGTCCTGCTTTGTCCAGATTTCTTGCACTAAGAAGCTGAGATATATACCTGGCAGAAATGGTAAAAATGTTACTGTTACATACATTTTATCTGTCATCTCCTTGCCTTATTTGTACTGAAAATGCCACCTGAAACTTTACATGGCAGTCTACACATCACCAAAATCAAAAACAAAAACTCATTGTTTAAATTTTCTAGATGTTTTTAAATTTTATAAAATAAGCTGATTAACGTGGTATTTTATTTTATCTATGTTGTAGTTAAATGAATAAGGGAAATGATCCAAATATTATTCTGAGCCACAAGCCAGGCTACTGGAAAGCAGGAAATGCATGAATTTAAAGTATATAAATATATAGGAAGTTATTAGAACATGGATCTGCGGGTGGCCGCTGTGGTCAAGTGGTTAGCATTGCCGCCTCACAGCAAGAGGTTCTCTGGTTCAATCCTCAGCTGGGGTACTGTCTGTGCGGAGTCTGCATGTCCTTCCTGTGGTTGTGTGGATTTCCTCCCACATCCCAAAGACATGCTGTTGGTGGATTGGACACTCTAAATTGGCCCTAGGCGTGAGTGCGTGTGTGTGCCTTCTGTGGAAGGTTGGGCACTGGGCTGGCAACTCGACACCATAAAACTCCATTGTCAATCATGAGCAGACAGGTGATCCGCTGTGATGACCCCTAACCGGGAAAAGCTGAAAGAAGAAGAAGATTAGAACATGGATCTGCAGCATTACTAAGAAATGCAAGGTTTCTGAGCAGGAAGATGGGAAGCTGCAGGTAGTGATGTAGAGGAGGAAGGTGGACATTCCTTGCATCACAGAAACATATGCCAATAACAAAATGAGACATAATGGTGCCTAGACATAGGTTGTTTAGTAATTTAAGACAAGGGTGGGAAGGAAGTTGAATAGCAATCTCCATAAAGAAGAACATCAAACTTGAGATCAGCCCTCAGATGCATCAGAGGAGGATAAATGACTGAGTGAAAGAGAAGCAGTAAGAAGATTATTGTCACAGAGAATTTAAGTTTCAAGGAGCATACTGAGAAAGTCTAAGTGCCAGGGTAGGGAAGAAACAGGAATGAAAGAGCCCTTGAGACATGTAGGGTTCAGTCAACTGGTGTAGGACTGTACCACAAAGGATGGAATTCTGAATATTGTCCTAAGGTGGAGATGGCAAGAGATGTAGAAGTAATGGTGTCATTAGCTAGCAATGACTATTCCATTCTCTGAATATTCTGCTTTGGTCTTCAGAGAGCAAAGTAAAGGGAAGAAGTCATGCTGGGAGGGCGATGGGGCAGGGCAGTGACAGCAGAGGGTAGACCCCATGAAGGAGATTTAAAAGTCAATAGTTTTTCTAAGGGAGGACAAAGTGCAGGTACTTGATGGGCTGCCTCCCAGATTCCTCAGAAATCTGGCTGGTATGCTGGCAGGTCACTGTTGCAGACTTTCAGCAGACCATTGTCCACTAAAGAACTGATTATGAGTTGTATATCAGCAAGCTTGATGCCCTTGTATAAGAGGGTAAAGCAGAAAAAATTCCAGGGAACTACAGGCCTGGAAGCATAACACAGTTAGGGAGAACATCACAGAGAAAGCTTTGAGTTTATTTTAATTTATTTTATTTTCATTAGTTAACCAGTGTAGAACACTGAGCCAAGTGGACCATTTTCAGGTTCTGCCTGGCCAAGTATGATGAAGACAAAACAGAAGAGTTTGATAACACAAAGAAAAATATATGTCAACACACTGTAGTATTCATAGTTTAAGGAGTATATATACAATGTAGTAGAGCTGACTTGTAGCTGAATGGTGGATACAAATGACTGTGGGTTGTTGTTGTTCTTCTTCTTCTTTCAGCTTTTCCTGGTTAGGGGTCACCACAGCGGAATTCCGGTCTGCTAATGATTGGCAGTAGATTTTTACGGTGCCGAGGTGCCAGCCGGATGCCCAACCTTCAACAAAGGCACGCTCATTCACCCGTCTTTCAAACGCCACTCGACCGCAGGGAGGACATGCAGACTCCACACAGAAGCCGCTCCAGCTGAGAATTGAGCAGGAGAACCTCTTGCTGTGAGGCGACAGCGCTAGAATACTGTCAGGAATAAGGGAAATTATAACAGGAAGACCAAATGGTTCTGCCCTGGACCCAGTGCTCTTCAGCTAGTTTATTTCAGACATATTTGAAGAGTCAAACAAAAGGATTATCTGATTCATTCGTGACACCAACTGGGTGTAGCACTGGAAAATGGGCGTGGAGTCTAAGCAAGGATTTGGAGACCTTGGACAAGTGGGCTGTAATATGGCAGTTGATCTTCAATGCAGACAAATGCAAAATGCTACACTTAGGTCACTGCAACCCTAATGTGAAGCATCCACTGGAGAGCAGAAGTGATGGCAACAAATCAGGAAAAGGACTGGGTGTTCACACTATGGCCATAAACATCATGTGGAACAGAGTGAGAGTACAGTGGCAACAACCAACAGAATGCTGGAGTATATTCTCAGAATGCAGGATCCAGAAACAAAGAGGTTTATGCTTTCACTCTGGAGGTTCCTAGTCAGAACACACACTGAGTACTACATGCAGTTCTAGTGGCCATTCAAGACAAGGGACATCAGGCTGCTAGAAAGAGTCCAGAAGAAAGCTGCTGTAAGAGTGCATAGGCTGAAGGAAAAAGGATGTGATCAAATAGTAGACAAGCCAGACATTTTCCACATTAAAGTATACTGGTCATATTCTGTGAAAAATGAAAGTTACAGCCCTTTTAGTTGAGTATGGCTTTCTTATCACATTCATTACCAAGTTATACAGTTTTTTATGCAAACATTGTGTTGTTTTTGCTTTTTATTTTGTCAATATAGATGGTCCCCCCAAAAATATGTTTTTCTTGCCCCAGAATATCCCTTCTGTGACATCATGAATTAATAAAACCACAATGTCTCAATGCCTAAATGAATGTATAGACTACTATATTTCCATGCTAAATACATTAGTTGGAGTGTTTTACTTTCTAGAAAGACAATGTACCTAGAGAAGTAAAACGGGATAAGAAATGACACAGGTGATGATATAATAATGAGAGCATGATGTACATAAAAAGCTGCTCTTCTAAACTCATGAGTTATTTTTTCTTGCCCACAGTGCATTACTGTTCATGTAAATTATCCTCTAGTACCTATTTTGACATAATGTGGGTGTGGCTACAGATAAAAACAAATTAAATTGTGAAACTAAAAACAAAAAAGACAAGAATCACACTATAATCTTAACTTTTTTTTGTAAAATGACTTGCAATACAACTGGAAATTAAATTGACTGTAAAAGAAATATGCTTCAGAACATGACCAAAAATACTTTAAGGACTAGAAGAAACAAGGAAGTATAATATGGCTGTACAAGCTCATGTCACTGAGGTGTGAAAGGACTGCACTGAACAGCGAGGACTCGTATGAGAGGAGGGAGCACAGGAAGCAGGCCATGGGAATAAATTATTCCCTGACTGTGCAAAAGTATGTCTGCATAGATAGGGATGTCAAGCAATGGAATAGATTAGTGAAAAGGGTGCTAGAGATGGAAACAATCCATTCAAGAGGGAATAGGACAAGTGAAGGGGACATAGGGGAACAAAATAGATAGCAGCAAAGTAGAATGTTGAATGCATTTAAACAGCAAACTGTTTAAATCTTGTTTCTTTCTGCCATCACGCATATATAATGTAATGAATCTGATGTACAAGTGTATGCATTAGCATCAAGATGAAAACATGCCAAAAGTATAAATTCTTATTAGGTATAAAACAAATTCATCTGTGATTGCTCTGTACAAAGATAAACAGCTAAATGTAGTGCTTGGGATGAACGACCACTAGAAAAGGCAAAAAGCACTTATCAGGTTTACATTACAGTAAAAAACATGACAAACAGTTCAAGACTGTGAAGACTACGTTAAGGCCACTGAGTGGGAAATTAATAGAAAAGTATAAATCCGAGAGCAATATAGTAGGCCATGAATATTTAAAATACAGTTAAAGTGCACGTGACAATACGAAATGTTCATCATAATGGAAAAGTAAATGTATGTAGAACTTGCATTTTGGTTCTTAAGTGGAAGGAGCAGGGTAATGCTAAATAACAAGGGTCTACTGACAGTAGGCAGTAAATGACTTGAAATAAAGAGAAGCAAATTATAGTTATTAAGGGTGCCAGAAACAGGCAGAGAGAGAGAGAGAGTGACAGTAGGATTATTGGTGGTACGAGTACAGTGACAGGGACAAGTGTATTAGGAAAGTAAACGTATTGCTTACTGGCAGGAAATAATTTAGAGTAGATTTGACTACTTCTCAAACATTACAGAATGTAAAACTTATCATTAGTTACCATATCAATAAAAAAATTGCATAGATGATTGGCAGAGTATTCTGTACAGTAAAAGGTGAGATAACTTGTAACCGTAAACTCTTATACTGAGTAGCAAATATCAAAAATAACCAAAATAGTCTGACTAAATACTTTTTAACATTTAGGACTAACTGCATCCCGTAAGTCACTGAATAACTTTGTGTCAATGCCAGAGAAGTCCATTCAACCAGTGTTTTCTCTGCTACTTCAAAATACTGCTAGCACTGCACCTTAGAATGGAAACCATATCTGGAAACTAGTACTACTTTTACATTACAGATATTTTTCAGCTAAAGCCTTGTGTGCAGCACTGCTCTTGGAAGGAAAATGTTTCCTCAACTAATATGCCATAATTGGCTTAATGGGAGGAAGAAGAACCTCACCTCTGTTTTTTTTTTATTTTCAGTTCATTGTCCCAGACAGAAAATACATATAACGTGGATTCAAACTAATTTGCAAAAAGAGTTTTAAATGATGTAATGTTATTTAATTAATATAACTTGTATAGAAAGGCTTAGGCAAACCAGAAATTTAATTGTGTAATACCTGAAACCAACTTGAAGGAGGTCCATGGGAAGTATGCAAATGATACCTTATGTATGCAAATGACCCCTTGAGACTTGATGAGTCCATAACAATGGCAAAACATATTGTCTACACCTAGTCCAGGTTTGCTTTATTACCCTAAATGCATAAAAGGAGATTCATAGAAAAGCACAAAGTTAATTCGTTTTCACAAGCCATGGTGCTGAAACACTTCAATGTCCTTAAGGGTTCATTTGCACACTTCCCATAGGCCACTTTCAAAGCGGGTTTAAAGTGTTAAACAGTGGCGACTCTAGTTTGCCTGGGTCTTTTTGGCATTTTGTCAGTGTGTCTTTTCAATGTGATCTGTCCATTTTTTTTTGTATTAAAAAAAAAACACTGCTTAGAACATTTCAGAAAAGTTGCTTAAACTTAACCAGCTTAAAGGAGTTGTGAGTGATAACAGTTTGCAAGTTTTCAACTTCACTTAACATCTTATTTTTCATTTTGTATGTTTGTTAAGGATCGTAATTGCTGATAAGCTTTGTGGATTTGTTTCCAACTGTTTCCACTTACAATATTCTATGATTCTAACCAAATGCTTAACAGCACTAATGCTCCAGAGTCAGTCCTGAAAAGAAGCATTCGTCTGTATTTCATCTTACAATTGGAATACGTTAATAACAAAGCCTTATATGGAATTTTTGCCCATTACGTATATATCTATATATCTATATCTATATATACACATATATACATATATATATATATATATATATATATATATATATATATACACATATATATATATTTATATATATTTATTTTGCTAGATATATAAACACATTAACACAGACACACAGACACACAGACACACACACACACACACACACACACACACACACACACACACACACACACATACATATACTATATATCTTTCCTTCTTGGTTTGATTATACAACTTTATAAGAGCCCACACAGGAAACAAAGAAAACAAAACTTTGTCAGCACTTTCTGGATGCACAAACATTGTGCTAACATTTCCTAAATCATCTAATATGAATGCCCTCAGATCAGCGGTTCAGTATTTGCTTACAATAACTAGTGCCTAGCTTTTTTAGGACATGTTCAACATGAAACTGCTCTCATCGCAAGCATTCTTAACCCTGGAAGATACTGACATTTGTGCAGTCACAGAAACCTTGTTCAAAGATGCAGGGAGCACCCCAGCTTTACCTGGTTACTCATCCTATCATACATACAGACCCAAAACTGAGGGCAGGAAAGTCAAAGGAGGTAGTGTTTCAATATATACTAAAGATATACACACCTTCAGAGCAGTCAAACAGTATGACACACAGGAGATGCTCCAGGTGCATTTAACGGTTGACAAGACCCATATTCAAATCATAGTTAGCTACAGGCCACCCAACTTTGACTCAGGACACCCATGGCACCTATCATAACCTCCTTGATTCTAATAAGGTTCAACCCTTTACCCTAATCCTTGGGCTATTTTAACTACCCAACCATTAATTGGAAGAACTACTCATGCCAGAACACAAATGCTCAAAGATTCCTTGACTTCGTCAATGCCAGTGCCTTGGAGCAGCTGGTTGACACCCCCACAAGTGGTGATGACATCTTGTACTTAGTACTAACCAGCACAGGGAACCACTGCATCACCCCTACAGTATCATCATCCCAGGTAAGATCAGACCAAAAAGTGGTCTCCTTCTAAGTCACCATCTCCCCTGACCCCCCCCCCAGCTAGGGATAAACAAAAACATTTCTCCTAAGCTGATTACAACCTCCTGGGGAAGGTCTAAAAAACTTCACAGCCCCCCTCCCCAACAGTAGGAGTTGGCACTAATGTACAAAGCTACACCAAAGGGCTAGACGACCATTTATATTAATGCGTGGATTCAGCAATACCTGACAGGACAAAATTCTCCTCCTCAAGGAAGAGTAAACTTGTCTGGTGGACATCAGCTATAAATAAACTCTACAACAAAGGAAAAACGTTACTGCCCAGGACCAAGAAGAAACAAGTGCCAAACTGGAAGCAATCTCTCCTTGGCCCAAACAGGTAAATAAGGGTATTAGTGAAGTCCTCCAAAGCTAACTTTGAGTCCAAATTGGCCACATCTACTAAAGACAATTATAAGGCCTTCTTCACATACATCTGCAGTCTAAGGGGAAATGCCCAAATTGGCTCAGAACTGACGGTCAAGGACACCACATACACAAATGCCATGGATATAGACAACCTGCTTTCTGACAGGCTCAGTCAAAACTTCACCCCCCTGTTCCCTCCATCAGTAATTCAGGATATCCTCAGCATCTGTCCTCCACCCCTTATCACTAGGGAACAAATCATTACCACTGTCACAAAGGCTAAAACACAGCTTCCATGGGACTCGATAACATCCCAAGCTGCATCCTGTGTCAATTCAGGCAGGAACTCGCAGCAACATTAGGCACCCTATTCAACCTAAGCTTGAGAACTTGTTTCATCCTAGGTGAGTGGAGGACAACCACTGTCATCCTTGTGCACAAAGGTGGAGCATCCACCCATCCAGACAATTATAGACCCATCAGCCTAACTAGCCTGATTTGCAAGGCCATGGAATGCATTACAATGAACCTCATCAATAAGGACATCGGCAACCTCCAAATGTTTGATTCCACACAGTTTGGTTTTGCCAAGGGGAGATTATACCTGTTGAATCAGGTAGACTTCTTTGAGTCAGTCACCAAAGCCATGGATGAGGAGAAGACAGTGCACACTGCCTACCTTGGCCTGGCCAAGGTCTTCAACACTATTTCCCACTCGGGCATAATAAACAAACTATCCCAGCTTGGAGTAAATCCTTATTTGCCTAGATGGGTAGCTAACTGACTCACTGATAGAACTCACTTAGTCAAAATAGGGTTAGCTACCTCAAGTAGTGGACCGGTAATGAATGGTGTACCCCAGGGATCAGTCTTGGGGCCCCTGCTGTTTGGGATATAGTTCTCTGAGCTGCAAGCCAAAACCAGAGGTTATGACTGACCAGATTTGCAGATGACTGCAAGCTGGATGCTGTTATCAACTCCCCTAGGGAAGAAGACATACTACAAGAGGGTCTCACCCAGACAAATGATTGGTGCCAGAAATATGGCCTCAAACTAAATGCCAAAAAATGCAACACGATCCCCTTTGGGGAGAGTGATGTCTCCAGAAATAATCACATTAATAACAGCATCCTAAGCACGCACGCAAGCAGTTGTAAGGGACCTGGGCACCAAGTTGACAGCAATCTAACTAAATGCCAAAAAATGCAACACGATCCCCTTTGGGGAGAGTGATGTCTCCACAAATGATCACACTAATAACAACATCCTAAGCAATCAAGCAGTTGTAAGGGATCTGGGCACCAAGTTGGCAGCAATGTAACTTTTGACCACCATGTTGTCTCCATTGTATGGAGAGCTTTCTACATGGCTCACCTCATCAGTAAGGGTACTTCTTCTAGCAACAAAGAAGTCATAACTTCCCTGCATTCCTGCCTTATCAGGCCCATCATCGAGTATAACACCCTTTTCAGCATGTACCTCGTGAAGCACATGCAGCAGCTGGAGACCACAGAGGTCCCTGACCAGGAGAATCCAGGGCTTCATAAATCCATCCTACATGTATAGGCTAAAAGCCCTGTCCCTCTACTCCATCTCATACAGACTCCTCAGAGGTGATCTATATCTGGCATACAGATAAATCTCTGACCCCACCTTGATGAAATGACTGCACATCTGCAAGCCAAACTCCAGCGTCAAATAGAGCACTTCATTATCCCTCTTTAAGAGTAACCTAGATGACTGGATGGGAAATAGAAAATATACCCCTGGGATTCCACCTGTGTTCCTGCTGGACAGGGGCACTGGGTGATGACTTGTGGGAACATGGGGCTAATTTATTGGCTAGGCTTATAAGAGCCTCAGGGCCAGTAGCCTAATAACTTACTAAGATCCTATGCAGCAGAAGAGTGTAACAAGCATACATTTAACTAAGTAACAAATAACAAACTGCACTGAACAAACCATGCAGCAGTTTACATATGTTTTTCAGATAATGCAAAGTCAAGTAGGGATGCATAATCCAATGTGAGGAAGAAGAACCCTTACCTGAAAACAAAAATCACATATGAATAGTTGACCCTGGAACACAGTAAGATGGGGCAAATACTATTATATACTGACAGTTACGTGTGCTGGTACTACGTGCAATATTACTTTAGGACCAACAAGATTTTTTTTTGTTTCTGTAATTTATAATGAACAATAGATAAAATGTGCATCAAATTTAAATTGTTATTCTGTAGGTAGTTACCTTTAAAACAGTTACAAGTGTTATATTTTCTGTTTGTGATAACATAGTCATTGACAGCTATATTTTTCTCATAAGAGTCATAAGATATACAGATCAGCAGCTCTGATGCATGGGGGACATACTTTGGAAACAGAGTCAGAATCCCAGAAAAAACAGCTATGTTCCTTTTCAAATTAGGCTATTACACATAATGGCAAAATGATATACAAAATTTAAGGAACATATGTAGTTAAAACTGCTTTCTCTTGTTGTACATTGTTCATTACTATTTACTAGCAGACAAACATAGCTTTGTTATTTTTTATCAGCACTGGAAGAACACTGCAGTGCCTTATGCAAGAAATGCTATTGCAGCCTCGGCCCTATTCTAATAAGACTACATACTGTGCAATCTTCCAAATCAATATAATTCCAATTTTTGCTTATGCACTAACAATAAATGTGTCACAGTTCAATGTTTCTTTGTAAAGTTCTAAGACAAGTGACTCATTACATTCAGTTCCTTTCTCAAGTGTACCTAAATATTTAACAGATGTGTTACATAATATATAAACAATTCTTTTCTTTATAAAGAAACACAAAATGATAATTAATAAACATTAAAAAGCACACAAAACACAGAGCACTGAGACAGACTTTAGCCTTTGAGTGAAATGTATTCAACAGCTAATAAATCCAAATAATTAAAAGCTTTTTGTCTGTTCTGGGCAGAATAGTGCAGTACTATGTGTATTACAGTTGTCATGGGGAACATTTTTCATTCAGATGAAACATTCAAACTACAAAACAAAACTATATTTGGAGCAATTCGTCATTACTATAAAATCCAATTTAAATATGCTGTGTGTTTTGTATTACACATAATACTGGAATATATGGGATAGAAATGTGTCCTATTATACAACATATTTTTCTATCAGTTCCATCATAAAGCACCTGCTGTAAATTATTTAGCTTCTCAGTAAGCATTTATTTTCAGTTCTTCATTTTGACATAGTTTACTAAAACGACAACATTCCTGTCTGGGCTGTACTCACAGTTCCTCCATTTAGCACAACGGCCATCTCAGTGGGTTGATAAACGTTGCTTCGAAAGGGGGCCGATGGTCTCGTGCTCATGCTTCCATTCCGGAATCCAGCGGTTCTAAAAGCTGTAGTAGAAAGTTAGAGTATACTTTCAATGTTTGTACTGCAACTGCCCCATCAAGTCCCATGCATTCAATCAAAATAAAACTGTACACTACTGTTTTATGTACTTTCCATTCATATTGTTACATTTTACTTTAGCCTCAGTGAAATATTAATTATTATTGCTATTAGATCACATGTATTTGTTAGGAGAAAACATGTGCGTTATGTATCTAACCTTATTGAGAAGAAATTGCACATTAAAGAAGTCATTCCTGTGAAATATCCTGTCAGAATACATTCTGACACTTTACACATTAAATATAATCTACATTTATTATTGTATGTACAACTGTTTTTGTGACACACACACACACACACACACACACACACACACACACACACACACACACACACACGCACACACACACACACACACACGGACTCCCTTCAAAATTTTGAATTCCCAAAACCTCGAATTCATATGGTCGAGACCATATGATCAAAGTTTTACAACTTTAAAATTCTGACTGGAGATCTGCATACAGTGCGGAACAGGAAATTCTCCCTTTTCCTCGCTGTAGTGCGATCTCAGAGTTGATAGATCTAAATAGCAGGGGGTGCAGGGGGGATTGCACCCCTGCAAAAACATTGAGAAACATAGTTTTGTGCTCCTTTTGAATTTATTTCAGAGTTTCAAAGTTCTAAATCATATGGTCTCGAACATATGAAATTCGAAGTTTTGGGAATTTGAAATTCTGAAGTGAATCCATACACACTTATATATGGATATAAAATATGTAAGTTTCCTCTGTCTTTCCATCTTCACAATGATATCCATATAGTCTTGAATGTCATTTCATTCCAGAAATAGATACTTCTGTGTTTGCTCAAAAAAAATCCCCTCAACCCTGGTCTCCTTATAATAATTGTATGTGATAAACTGTGTAATTTGCAATTTATCTACCTTGAGTATTTTTCATGCGTCCCTCTACTACCTAGTCTAATTTTTTTTACACTGTTGGTACTACTAATTTTCTTTTCTTTTTGTGATGGCTGCTCTACAACTGCACTAATAACAAGAACATCTGACATATTTAAACACTGTAAAAATGTAGCATGGTATACATTTGAAGAAATGCCAAGACTGTTCTTTTTGGTTTGTTAGTATATGACATGAAAAAATAAAAGGAAATATCCTTATTAAACAACATTGGCCTGCAACTATTTATACCACACTGGCATCATAAGAACAATCTTTCTAAATCCCACATACTCCTAGTTACAAGTGTTTTTTATTTTATTTACAAAGAAAGGTACGAAAACCAAGTTAAGTCCAAAGTACCTACTTATTTTCATGATTGTTTCAGAACATTAGCTGCCCCCCCATTCTGTACTTCTAACTGCAATCTGTCTTTATATGCTGTACTGTTTGTATGCTCTGCTGTTTTTCTACTTCTTTTAAACCTTTTCTCTTATAAATTCTTGTCTTCCTAATTTCCACATAACTCCTTGGTAAAATTGGCTTATTTTATTTCAGTAAGACAGGTATGCACAACAAGCAAGTCAGAGTACCTACTGCCTTTTCTTATTGTTACTGTAGACTTGCATATCTGTGAAATCAGGGCCAGCCCTTTTCATCATACTATTGGCTATCAACCACTTTTCTGGTCTAGTCTGATCCTCCCCCTCCCCACAAGAGCAACTGCAGCCTAACCAGGGCCAGCCCTTTTCGTCATTGGCTATCCACCACTTTTCTGGTCTAGTCTAATCCTCCCCCTCCCCACAAGAACAATTGCAGCCTAATCAGGGCCAGCCCTTTTCGTCATGGTATTGACTATTCACCACTTTTTCTGGTGTATTCTGTCCTCCCCCTCCCTCACAAGACCTATTACAGCCTAATCTAGCTTTCTTAAGCTACAGAAGCCAGTGTCTTGGTACTGCTGTAACATTAAGTTTAGTACCTAACCGTGTCTTATTCCCTCCCTTACTTGAAATCTTACCTCTGTTCCTTGCTGGGCTCCACATTTAACTAACTTTATATCTTACAATTACCATAGTGTCTGTGCTTTTCCCCACACTTGCTAAGCAGCCTACAGCGATTTTTCTTTGTCCCTTAATTCCCTTACCCACCAAGCTATATATTTTCTATTTTGCCACTAGATGACACTACTCAACCACTTATAGTGTAAAGATCACTGATATAATTTTTCTGTTCTCTCCCAAGCAATTCTCCACTCTCATAGCATATTTACCCCACCGGACTGCTTTGACTTGTGCATTGTTTTATTACCTTTCTCCCCCCACACTCCCCAGCCTAGACTCACCTCTGCTGTTCATGTACTTCCCCTTAGCTCCCACATTTCAGCTACAGCTGGCTGATTGTTTTCTGCCAGCCTCCTTCTCTCCAGCTCTTCCCGCTCCATTTGCTCTACGGGCTCACTCTGCTCCCATACCCTAGACCCAAATTCCCACCCACTCCTACTACTCCTACATTTATTTCAACTCGAAACCCCTCCCTCTCTCAACCAACCAATCATTTCCACTCTGTAACTACTCCCCTCTCTACCTCCACCTGCCAATCACAATCACTCCAACCCCGCCCATCAAAGTCCCTATAAACATCTATTTCTACTCCATCTATACACATACATAATCTGCCCTACTCATTTTATACTGCTAATATACACATATACTCCTCTATCATGCCTTGCCTCCTACCTCAAACCATTATCACCCCAGCTATCTGCATTCTATTTTACTCCCTTTATACCATGCTACCTCCTACTCCTATAACCAACTCCACCCTCCTACCCCCCCACTCCCACCCTCCTTCCTCATTCCACTAAAACACACTTCCACAACATATCCGCCTCTCTAGTTCAACCCAACCCGCTCCACTACTTCAGGATAAAACTTTTCCCCCCTCCATTAAATACTACAAACCTAAACTAATACCTTGCTGTCCACAAATATTGAAGACCAAATCAAAAATACTAATACCCTTCCTCAACTACCTCTGCTTAGCAGGAGACATACACCCAAATCCTGGATCAAATACTTCCTCTAGTCCCAATCTCCCCATCACAAGCAATAAAACCAACCATAAATACCTCAAATTCTTCACCATCAATGCCCGAAGTCTAAGAAATAAAGTAGCCCACTTTCATGCTTGGCTAAACTACAACCTACCCGACATTGTAGCCATCTCAGAAAACTGGCTAAAATCTCATATTTGTGACTCTGAAATCCTCCCTCCTGGATTCCAATCCCTCAGACACAATTGCTTAAATAGAAAAGGGGGTGGGGTAGCCTTAATCTACTCTAACCTCCTATCTATCACTCCCTACCCCAATCCTATCCCTCCATTCAACAATGCAGAACTAGTAATAGGCCTCCTAAAAATAAATAACCACAAAAGCATTTGTATCATTGCCCTCTACATCCCCCCCTAGTAATAACACCACAACTCTTGAAGAAATGCTCATTTGGTCCTCTACCAATATTAAACTAGAGACCTTCATACTTGGAGATGTAAATATCAATTGGAATAAAATCAACAACTCTAATCCCACCATATCTATCAATCTATTTAACTATACCCAACTAACTAACTCCATTACCAGACCCAACAAAACAACCCCCCCAAGTACCACACTGGACTGGATCCTAGTATCCCATCCTAATAAAGTCTTAAACTCTGGCATTATACCTGACCCTATAGGAGACCACTTGCCAGCTTTCATACACAGAGCTACCCACTCCTCTCCTCACCTACACCAATATATTCACACAAGTAACCTCACAAACTTTAACCCCACTTCTTTCTCTGACTCCCTAAAACAAACAAACTGGAACCCCCTAAAAACTCTTCCACTAGACAATACTGTAGAATTTTTCAACTCAACCTTCTTAAACATCCTCAACTCCCTAGCTCTGCCACGAACAAAAAGAGTAAAAACCAAGACCACCCCATGGCTAACCAAAGATACAAAAAAACTTATGCTACAAAGAGATAAATCCTGGAAAACATATCATCAAAACACGCAGCCAGAAACTTTTCTTAAATATAAACAACTCTGCAACCTCACTAAAACAAATCATCAGAAACAAAAAGTCCTACTATATCAAACTCCAGTCTAACCAATCAAAAAACCCCAAACATTTCTGGAATTCCATTAACTCTTCTCAACCCAGGTACCAAAAACAACCCCTGTCCTGACACCAGCATATCTAATCCTGAAATAGCCTCTCTATTCAACTCCTTCTTCACCAACTCCATAGCAGAACTGATCAAGACCTTCCCTAACAATAACCCTTCCCCTCAACCTATCCAATCTTCCTCATCTCCTACACCACCCTCTGCCCCCAGTCCTCCTCCAATATTTGAACTTAAACCCATCTCAACCTCCCACATAAAAAATTACTCTCTAAATTAAAACTATGCTCCAGTGCCCCTGACGATATCCCGTCTTCCTTCCTAAAAATAGCCACAGATGGTATCACTCTCCCCATTATCGTCTTGATAAACAGATCCATGCATGAATCTTATGTGCCCAAATTATGGCATGCTGCCTTTATTCTACCTCTCCATAAAGGAGGCAAAAACAATAGCATCTCTAACTACCGCCCCATACCTATCCTCTGCCCAATCTCAACACTTCTGGAAAAATGCATCCACCTTCAGCTTATGCCATACCTAGCCAATCACCAACTAATCACTCCAACCCAACATGGCTTTGTACCTGGCCATAGTACTATCACTGCCCTTCTCTCCTTCTTAGACACAATAAATCTTGCCCGTGACTCTGGAAAAATAATATCAACAGTTATACTAGATCTGTCCAAGGCATTCAATACTATCTCCCACACCCATCTCTTGAACCATCTTTCTAACCTTTATCTCTCCCAGAATACCTTATCCTGGTTCTCAAGTTACCTCTCTGACAGGTCTCAAGCTGTGAAATCGGGGAAAGGCACATCAACCTTCCTTCCTACCCCCACTGGGGTACTCCAGGGATCCATACTCGGTCCAATGCTATTCAACATCTTTATTAATGATTTCCACAAAGCCATACCCAACACCAAAATTGTACAATATGCAGTCGATTTAACTTTAGTCTGCTGTGCCTCTAACATCTCAAAGCTTCAAACAGTGACCCATACCTACTTTCTCCACCACTGAAAACTGGATGCTCCAAAACCACCTCTCGCTAAATGCCAACAAATCCAAAATACTATTATTCTCTCCCTCAAAAGCTTCCCCTCTTGATAAAAACTTGTTCCAAATTATTGGCCAAAACAACTCTACTATAAAGGTTGTTCCCTTTGCTAAACTACTTGGGGTTACTACTGATGAACACCTAAAATTCGACACTCACATCCAGCAAAACATTATGAAAATCCATATAAAACTTGGTATGCTATACAGAAACATCCATTTTCTCTCTCCTTCCACCAGACAAACTCTCGCCACTACCTATCTACTCCCCTCACAAACGTATGGTGCTCCTCTACTAACAAACGTATCTGCCTCTCTATCCTCCAAATTGGAAGTCTGTTATAATAAGATTTCTAAATTTGCAACCAAAGCCAAATTCTCCTCCCATCATTGTACTGCCCTTTATTTGTTAAATTGACTTGAACTCTCCAACCATCTAGGCTATCTACAAATTACTACAGCCCAGAGACTAATGTTTCAACCTACTAAGTGCCCAGCACAAACCAACATCCTTCAACCTTCCACCCCTCAGAGAATTCTAAGATCTACTCACCAAAACTTAATCACTGTCCTCAAACCCAATCATCCTGCTGGTCAAAAAATGGAATTCTCTTCCTTCCTCTCTAAGGACTTGTGAAAACTTTAAAACTCAGCTACATTTCTACCTTTCCTCTAACAGGAAATGCAACTGCACTCTCCCCACCTAGCCAAATAATCAATCCACTGCTTAAACTCCTGACTAACTCTGAGTACAAGCTAACCTAACATAAATGTACATATTGTAAATAACATAATTGTTGTTTGTCTTTCGGCTTTTCCCGGTAAGGGGTCACCACAGTGGAGCTCCGGTCCACTAATGATTGGCAGCAGATTTTTATGAAACACCGAGGTGCCATCTCGATGCCCAACCTTCAACGAAGGCATGCCCATTTACGCACACATGTCTTTCGAATGCTACCCAACCATGGGGAGGACATGCAGACTCCACAAAGAAGGCACTCCCAAGCCACGCTGAGAATCGAACGGGAGAACCTCTTGCTGTGAGGTAACAATGCTACTGCCATACCACCGTACATATTATAAATAACCCATCCCACCTTTTTTTCTCTCTTTTCCTTCTAAGTCTTTATTCTTCCTCTCAATTAAGTTACCACTGCCATCCTAAATATTTAGATACTATGTAACCAAAGAATTGATTCCTGTTCTCTAGCATGAAATGAAATCGTAATTGTGTCTTCTTTACTATGATTGTATATGTAACTAAACTATGTAATGCAGAGCTTTTCTCCCCGGGCCTCCACTGAAAAGGGGCTCCCTGAGCCCAGTGGACATCCCCGGTCATCAAACTGGAAATACATAAATAAATAAATATGAACAAATGAAATTTTCATAAAAGATGTTAGATAACTTGCTTGTTATCAAAGTACCAGGTAGCATGTATGTGATACCATATTTGGATAGACCTAAATGAAAGTCATTGTTTAGCACGGCTGACAGATATCTAATATGCAGTATGAGGAACTTCTCTGACTCTAAAACATTAATGGTTTTGGAAAACTTCCTTCTTGAAGTTAGTAAGATGTAAATGAGGCAATTTAGATTGTTCTAGTCATTTAGGCTTTGGTATGTTAAGGCATCAGTACTACTCAGAAAGTGGTTTAACACTTCTCAAACATCAACAATGGTGGGAATCTGTTTCATCAGTAGAGTGAAAATTAATATGAAAATATAACACCATGCTAGTTGTGTGAATGGTATTCCCATGTCTTATGCTTTTAAGCAGGTAAATAGAGCAAATCTCACATTTGAGGAATTGCTTTAACCCACCTGCAAGCTATTTAAGGAGGTTCATCATCTATCATCCATGGAAATAATTTGATTTTCATACATTTTAGGTATTGTGCATAATGCAGACACCCATGTTCAGTCATGAAATGCATGGACAGACATGTCAAGGTGTCTTCCCCATGCTCAAGTATGTAGCTTGGAGGTAGATCAACATATTATAAAAGTGCAATACTTTTACAGCTTTAAGCCTACATGAAATATCTCAGAACTGAAGATCTGTTAACTGTACTGAAGTGTGTAACTGGGGAGTGTGTAATAGAATTACTTAATTGTAGGCATCTTCAAAACACTCTGACAACTGGTATTTATCATGAGGTACAGGAAGGGTGCTTTTGTAATTTCTGTCTGTATCTCTTGCAATAGATCATGAAATGTCAGCATCCCTTTATGTCAAACTTGCCCAATAGACAACTGATCTTGGTGTGGTTCCATAATAGAATGGTGTACACTCAGGCACTATGGAACCCCGAAGATTTTCTTAGTCTTTCAATTCCAGTTTGAAATGGTCCCAGTTAAGAGTATACTTAGCAAGTTTTGGCTTGATTTAGTGTGACATGCAATCCTTAACTGGTTGCTTGAACAGAACTGGCTATTGCAGGGTGGAGCTGTAGTTAGACAAAAACTAAAGAGGGTGAAAAATCCTTCATTTGAAGAGAAAAAGGAGTGACTTTGGGGAAACAGTCATTTCCTTCTGTGATAAAGGAATGTTTTGTCTGGTGGATTTTCCTTAGAACTGAAGAATCCTCAATTTTACCCCAGAAATGAGGATTACTGGTTTCTTGGGAACCATGTGGGTGCAAGACTTATTGGAGCATGTATTTTGAAACACTGGTGACTCTTCTACATTTTTCTTCTTCTGGGCCTGATACTGGAAGGGCCTCTGTCTGCAGTTAATTGGAAATTTGTCTACTATTTCACCAGATTATGCTTAAAGTGTACTGTCACACTTTAAAAGTGCATGTTGGCAGATGGTAAGTTAACTGCTATAATGCACTTTGCCCTAATAACTTCATATTTATTTGGGCTGTGTTTTTAATAAAAACTTTGTTAACTTTTTATTCAATGCATGACCCAATAAGTTTAAAGTTTCCTATGGTGGCATTAACTAAGGGCTCTTTCGTCAACTTTAAAGGACATATTTCTGCACCTGTGCAGAAATGTGAAATGTGTTCATTAAAGCTTAAGGACACATTTCACGTTTTCACTGAGCTGATGTCACTGAGGTAAAAGATCATGTTTAACTTTCAGTGGCATCAATGTGGTGAAAATGAATTTAACAACTGCTGGTTACAGTCAATGCTGTAACAATAATTTTTGCCAGTCTGGCAAAAATGCTAATCGGCACTTTATGTGTCATGTAAACTGGGGTTAAAAGGTAAGTTGCCGAGTGCGACAATACAGTTTAAACCTTCTACATACTTAGAGAAAATCTGCATACATTTGTCTTCTGGAAGAAAAGACTGAACAGTTTAAAGATTTCATTTTGTGTTTTGCTTTCTGTTGTGAGCAACTGAAATGAGCCTGTAGCTTGCACATGAGTTAAAAGGACAATGAAGCAAACTGCACTCCTGCAACAGTTTTGTTTAGACAACTCGTTGTTCTTCTGTTTGTTTGTACTTGGATTGAAGGCACTTTGCTTTGTTTTGGTTATTTTCCCTTCGGTAAAAGTTAACATGTCATTTTACAAAGTTCAGCACTGTGATTGTTTCATTCCTTAATCCTGAGTCAGTAGTCCTTAAAATGCAAGACGTAAAGGATTTTTCACTACCCTGACGACCATACTGGGACAGCAGAGATCATGCCAAATTTTCACGTTTAGACAGATGGGAGTGATACTGAATGATAAACACATGGGTGTGTTACACATAATGCTTGCTTCTAGCCTTTACCATTGACTCTTTATCAGTGGATACCAATGTTTCCTGTATCCAAATTATAAAATCTGAGACCACTGTTTCTGCACAGTGGTGTTAAAATGTGGTTTTCTACCATCCTACACTTCCCATTCCAAATTAACTGTACAGTCCACTTCTGGCATTTCTTAACTCATACAGAGCATGGTGAAGTAGTTTAACGCCTTGCAGTATAAAATGCCTTACAACAGAAATTCACTTTTAATGTATTTAGTTTTCCAGTAAGTCTGTACACGTGATGACAGCTATGAAATTGTACTAGTAGGTATTCCCAGAAAGTTTGTCAATGGTTTTCCACCATATGGAATACAAAGAAAATACACACACACAGATACATACATATGTATATATATATATATATATATATATATATATATATATATATATATATATACACACACACACACACACACACACACATATATATATATATATATAAAACATACACACACACACACACACATATATATATATATATATATATATATATATATATATATATATATATATATATATATATATATATATATATATATATATATATATATATATATATATATATATACACACACGTTTTATATATATATATATATATATATATATATATATATATATATATATATATATATACATATTGACACATACTTGGGTACAGCTTACAGCTGTACAGAATAGAAAGGGAAGCTGAGCAGAGTCAACAGTGTCCCTGCTGGGAACAATTAAATATGAGACATATTAACCCACAGCCTGGACTAGAGATAAAAGCCTTGAAGTCTGTAGAGTAAAATAGCCAAGTTATTATGTAAGTAGGAACCACAAAACTCGAAAACTTGAAACCAGAAAACTAGTACACTGGTCGAATAACAAATCCCAGGAATGCAGGACACAGACACCAAAACTAGCGCTTTCATTCACTTTTATTATGTGAACTTCTTCAGAAACAATGAACTCATTACCACAAGCATTTTATACCTTCATTCATAAGTCACATGACAATCATTTAAAATGATGGTATCGTTTTCCTTCTGTATGTAAAAAAATCAATTTAAAATACAATATTGTATCCCTCCTATCTACTTTTGTAAACACTTATACACATATAGAGTCATAATAATGATCATTTAAAATAGTCATCCTATAAACCTTGTCGAAATGACAAAAAACATTTTAAATTTATAGTCTCATTCAGACCGGGTGCCCTATCAGCTCCTAAATACAACTGCCAAAAGGCTTCTTTACATTCTAACAAATTATTGCTATCCCCAGTAAAATCCTGCTTCCTTACATAATCTATCACAAAAAAATGAAATTTTTTGTGATCAATACAAATTTGTGCATGTCTGGCCATGGAATTGTTACCATCTTTTTTCTTTATGGCTAACAGGTGTTCGTAAATTCTACGTTTAAGACATCTACTAGTTTTGCCTATGTAGTAACTGGGACATGATGAACATGTTGATATATAAACTACAAAATCACTTTCACAAGTAAAATGATCCTTGCCCCAAAAAGTTTTTTTGAAATGTTTCAGTTTAACAAAAGATGTGTTAGCAATAAACCTACATTGTTTACAATGATTACAAGCAAAAGTCCCTATTGTCTTAGTCCTTCTAGTGTCAGAACTCTGTTGGACCTGTCCTTGTTCTAACATTTTCTTAATATTTGTTACCTTCTTATAGGTGAATCTCGGTTGGATTCCTGTATATTTAACTAAGTCTTTGTTACCCAAAATAATTTTCCAATTTTGTGTAATAATATCTCTAATAAACCACATTTTGTAAACTATTGGCAAAGGAGAAGCACAAAAATATTGTATAACTTTGTTGTTAAACTGAACCTCATTATAATGTGAATCAATGTTAACATCAGTTTTTGCTAAAATAGGTAGTGCTACCCCACATCTCAATTTAAGTACTTCTTTCTCTATTTTTTCAACCATATTTCATCATATCCCTTAAAAATAAACATGGATCTTAAAATGTTTAGTTCTTCCAAGAATACTTTTTCATCTGAAGTGAGACGACTCAACCAAATGATCTGTCCCTTCACAACCCCCTTCTTCATGTGGGCTGGATGTAAACTTTCTTTGTGTAAATATTGATTAGCAAAAACTGATTTCCTAAAAATCCTACTTGTGAAACAATTACTTACTAAATCATATGTCAACTGTATGTCCAAAAAATTGATTGTTTCACCATAACCACTCACACTAAATTTTAAGAATTCTGTAGTGTTGTTTAAATAATTAACAAATTCATTAAATCTTATTTCATCTCCTTGCCAAACAAAAAACAAATCGTCAATGTAACAAAAATACAATCTGATCTCTTCATTAAAAGAATTTTCTGCCAAAAACTTATTCTCCCAGTTTGCGATTACTAAATTGGCAAAAGCCGGGGCTACGCTTGACCCCATAGCTACTCCAGAAATTTGCTTGAAAGGTTGATCATTGAACCTGAAAAAATTATTATCCAATACTAGCTCCGTTAGTGAACATATTGTATTAATTTTTGTATTACTAAAATCTGTTCCTTGTGTCAGATATTCCATTAGATATTCTAAACCTGTTTCCTGATCAATGGATGTATATAATGACTTCACATCCAGTGAAGCAAAACAAAAATGTCCCTGTGGGACTCCAAACATTTTCAATTCTTCCAATAAATGCCAAGAGTCTCTCAAATAATGTTTGGACTTTTGCACTACAGGGTTAAGAATATAATCAAGCCATATTGAAATGGACTCTGTTTTAGATCCTCTTGCTGAAATAATAGGTCTAAAAGGTGGATTAACCATGTTACTCTGAACTTTCGGAATACAAAAAAATACTGCCATCTTTGGGCCGTTAACTTGTAAATAATCATAACTTTCTACATCCAGTTCTCCTTGGCAGTATAGGTCAAATAGCAACATGTCCAATCTACTGAAACTATTTTTTATTTCTCCAAAGTTAACTCTTTTATAAGTAGTCTCATCTTGTAAGAGATCAAAAATAGATTTAGTATAATCATTACTATTCATAACCACTACTTTGCCTCCCTTATCCGCCTTCATAATTATAATTTCTTTGTTTTTGCTCAAGGTAAACAAAGCCTCATGTTCTCCTTTGTTTAAGTTGTATACATCAGGTTAAAATTTTATCTTTCTAAACTCAGCTTCACGCATATCCTGAAAAACCTGTAAAGTAGCTTGTAATGGGGGGTTAAAAGTACTAGCTTTTTTTGGCCTAGAAAAATTACAGATATTACTATCACTCTTTTCTTGCAAAACATCATGCAAAATGTATTTCAAATTTAATTTCCTTAAATATAGTCTAAAATCA
>NC_056746.1:622478407-622498407 GCF_019279795.1 Protopterus annectens | reverse complement strand
TTTGATCCAAAAAAGCAGTGGAATGCCTAAAATCTATCTGTGGCTACTAGGCGAGTGCTAGGAGCATGCTTATGGATGTACCAGGAGTTTGTAAAGCAACTTGCCATAACCTGGAGTAACTATGGCTGTGGACTGCAAAATACTCTTGTTTTCCCTTGAAAAACTGAATGTGAATTGTAAGGAACTATGAAGTGTATTAAGCAGGCTTATGGCATTTTTTTTATTTTTTGAATTTCTCTTCACTACAGCCAGCTTTGCTTGAATTGCATGTACAGAATGCATATCTGTGTGTGTATTTGTAGGCAAATGCATATATTCACAACATTAACTGGTATGTGTAAGCTGTAAATAGATAAACGTATATGGATTGTAAGTAATATAGTGTTTAACACTGAGATCATCACATGAAAGTGAAATTCTTAATGGCAAAGACAGACAACTGTAAACAAGTTGCTTTGAGGGGTTTGTATGAGGCAAAAAATGCATTTACTTCTGTTGCTGTCTGTATTTTATCATAAATTTTGAATTTTACATATTTCCCATGAAAGTTGATGTAGTTAGGGCTGACAGAATGACGTTAAGTAAGTCTAATTTAATGTTGGCTGTAAAAGTAACCTGGACTCTCTTAAACACAAATGACCCATTCTTATCTACTGTGTATTTCATGACAGGACTCCCAAGATTCCTAGACAGCCTTGCAGATTAAATTAACCTTTTTTTTTTTTCAGTTACTTAATTACAAAGCAGTTGATTTGAGGCGTTTCCTTTTTTGCTGGAAATTTATTGTAACATGGTACCCACAATGTCAATGAAGCTCTTCAGTTTTTAAAGACTTATTCTTAGCTACTGAGCCCTCTGATGCCTACGCAGCAGCAAAATATGTTGTATAGTGTTATTTCCATCATCGGGGTGGTGGTTGTCTATAATCTTTTCTCCTCAAATGAGTCTATCTTTGGTCTTACAGGAAAGGACTGTGGGGCTGTTAATGTTTGTAGTGTTGCATTTGACACCCGACTGTCAGCAGATCGGGAGTAGAGTGTCTGTCAATAGTCATGTATTCATGATAATATTTTTCAAAGTCAAAGTAAACTTTGTTGTCATTTAGAACTACACACGTGTAGCATAAACAAAATTCCGTGCATCAGCTCAGTTCTTGAGATTACAAAGGAAAGTGAAACAACACACACAAGTAAAGCAGGGGTGGGCAATTAATTTTACCAAGGGTGCACATGAGAAACTCTAGCTGTTTTGGAGGGCTGGACCAATAGGCTGAACTCAATTCTGCTCCACATTAATTTTATCACTTTATAAAAAGCAGTAAATTGTATGGTTTTGATTAGCTGCTACTGGTAGATGTTAAGATTAGTCTATGAAAATGTGAATCAGGCATGGTAAAAACACCAACATTACATCGCTATTTAATCAACAGTTAGCCTAGTACTGTACTAATCTATGAACCTATTGTATTTGGATTTGATTTAAAACTTATTTCAAATTTTATAGCACAAACACCGATAGACATTTGCTAAACGAAGCATTACGGTCTTGCAGTGAAAATGGACAGTATTGAAACTTCTCTGCCTTTCAAACTCACTTTCATTGAAACACACATTCAAAGAAAATGCATCTGGCCAATGGTGGATAAAGTTTACCTGTGGGCTGTTTTTCAGTCATGGGCCCCTTGCACATTTTTAGGACCATGAATACACTTTCCTGATTGTATTAAACTATATTCCCTGTGTAATACAGCACCAAATAAGAGCATGTTTTAATTTTGCAGTTTCAAACATTTTTCCAGTAAGCAATGAAACAAAACGTATGAACCTAGAATGAAAAATCTGCCCAATTCAGAACATTTCGTCAGTAAAAGTCCCTACTCAAACTTCTGTCATTACAATTAACCAATATCAGTCAATGCTCAATCTCTACAGAAGTAAGGCAGCTGAATAATCTCCCATTAAATAGATCTATAACTGAGTACTGCAGCATCTACCCCTTTTGAAGTAAAACACAGTATGGGATCAGCAATCCATCTATGTACTGTACCCACAGCTTTCTCCATCAAAAGCAAGTCTACTACCTTTTGTGCTACTTAAAATGCTTTTAAATATTTTACCACAATAGTGATCATCATTTGCTAAACAAATACAAGACTGCAAACTAGGGGCTATAATTGACTCTCCGGCTGACGCAGACATCCTCCAAAAGGGTCTCACTGAAACGGATACCTGGTGTCAAAATCATGGCCTCAAGCTAAATGCCAAAAAGTGCATAGTCATCCCCTTTGGAAAAAACAAAGTACCCACAAACAACGACATAGGTGGTAGGCCCATAAATACAGAAGACGTAATAAGGGATCTGGGGACCAATGTAGATAGTACACTCTCCTTTGATAATCACATTGCCATAGTGGTTAGAAAATCCTTTTATGTGGCCCACCTTATCACAAAAGGGTTCGCATCCAGATCAAAAGAGGTCATTGTGCCCCTCTCCTCATCGCTCATCAGTCCCATCATTGAGTACAACGCCCCATTTGGGATGTATCTTATAAGACACCTGCAACAGCTGGAAAGACCACAGAAGTACCTCACCAAGAGGATCACTGGCCTCAAACAGATGCCCTATGCAGCTTGACTGAAGAAACTCCAGCTGAACTCTATTGCATACCGCCTACTCAGAGGTGATCTGTGCCTGACATACAAAGCCATGTCCAACCCAGAACTGATGGACATGTTCCACCTAAAGAAAGGCTTATCCCCTCGAGCCACACGCTGTAGGGATCTAAACCTCACCACAACAATAAATAGGACGTGCTGGAAGGATAGATTCCTGTCACAGAGACTTCCCATGCTTTGAAACAAGATTCCAATCTACATTAGGCAGAGCTTCTCGCTAACACTCTTCAAGAGAAACCTTGACGAGTGGATAGGAAACGGAAAGTTTACCCCGGGGATCACTTCAGTGGCTCTGCTGGACAGAGGCACAGGGAACTAATATAAGGGGGCAGAGAAAGCCAACACATTCTGGCTAGGCTTATAAATGCCTTTGGGCAGATAGCCTAGTGCCTACCTATGAATAAGATAGTCACTATTATTCAGTGATCAACCTGAGATATTTGACTCATTGTGAAATGGGGTTTATGTAGTGGCAGCTGGACTTGTCTTTCCTGAAACCTGTTTGGGAGCAGCTCGGTCAATTTAACTGAAAGGGTTTGTATTTGGTGTTCTAGTATTATAACATACAACTGTTTTTTTTTTAATTAAATAAGCAGAATGTTAATTCATTCTTGATGTAAGTGGAGTCCTCTTCAGGCCTGGCAAGTAAGATGTTTGGAAGACTTTAAAAAAAAAGCCTGGGGTAACTCCTTTCATTTACGAGGTGTGGAAGAGGTATGACAGAACAGTTAGAAAATGCAACACTAGCATCTTATAAATCTCATATTTCATGCCAGCTGCCCACTCTCTTTACTGATGGTGGGTCATCTGAGAAAAAACTCAGTGTTATGAACAGATATAGGTGTTTATGTAAATTGTTATCACCATCCTCTTAACAAGAAGATTAATTTTGGTACAGAAATAATGTTACTCTTGCATCTGGTCTAAGGAGGTCTAGCCTCATCAACAATATGACACATGCTGTTGAAATTAGGTGGCTCAGCACCTGAAACTCTCCCAGGCTATGAGCCCTCCCCTTTTCCTGTAATGCTATAAATGCCTTCCTTTCCAGATCTTACTTGGTTCACATTCAAGCTGGTCACATCTGAGAAACAACCCCAGCCTACTTTTCAAAAACTCACTAATGTTGTGCTAATTGTATCCTCAAAGGTACACAAAAAAATGGGTTCCCTATACAGACATAAAAACGTTCTGTTAGACCAGGCTCAGGTCACCCTAGCCCAAACTCACCTTCTGTCCACACTAATGTATGCAGCACCAATTCTGACTTATGTTAGAAAATCTGACCTTGACAAACTAGAGTCTTGTTATAACAAAATCACCAAGTTTGCTAAAAATTCCCCCTTTAGAACCCATCATTGTATACCTCTTACATGAACAAAATTCGCTAAAGCTGTCATTCCTTACGAACACTTAATTTATTAAAACACTAAAAATAAACCACGTTTTTCATCTAACCCGAATGGTTAGACTTCTTCAGAACAAAAGCCAAACAATGTCAGTTACAATTCAAACCACTTATTATAAACTTCCCCGCCAAAGTTTCAAGGGCTTAAGTATCTCTTAAAGATATAGACTGCTAAAGAGCATGGTACTTCATTCATAAAGATTAGAATGCTTTTGTTACTGTCCTGTGCTTAAAAACACTTGTACATCATTGCAGCAACCCTATTTCCTTCTACTCACATAAAATAACATCATGCACAAAACTAGAAACACCAATATATTTTGAATTTAGTACAGTTATAACAGTTATGCAGTATTAACGTTAATGGTAGGAGATGAAATCATGTGGGATGCATTGTTTATATTTTCGAGTGTTTGGGTTATGGATTTATTTCACGTACAGTTGATTGTTAATCCTTAGTATAGTTTAACGTTTAACATATATTAACATGTATTATAAGAATAGGGCAATATATATGTGTAAAGGGATGGATTTTAGGATGTGCGTTTTATAGACAGTATTTTATGAAGTTATTATTGCACTCATAATATTGGTGTTTCTAGTTTTGTGCATGTTATTATTTTATGTTATTTTATGTGAGTAGAAGGAAATAGGGTTGCTGCAATGATGTACAAGTGTTTTTAAGCACAGGTCGGTAACAAAAGCATTCTAATCTTTATGAATGAAATACCATGCTCTTTAGCAGTCTATATCTTTAAGAGATACTTAAGCCCTTGAAACTTTAGCGGGGAAGTTTATAAATAAGTGGTTTGAATTGTAACTGACATTGTTTGGCTTTTGTTCTGAAGAAGTCTAACCATTAGGGTTAGAAGAAAAACATGGTTTATTTTTAGCGTTTTAATAAATTAAGTGTTCATAAGGAGTGACGGCTTTAGCAAATTTTGTGCAAGTCGGTGTTTAAGTGGATTGTATTAATTGTATACCTCTTAGGCAACTTCAGTGGCTTGAACTCCCACAGTTATTAACCTATCACCAACTAGTCATAGCATATAACAACCTAAAACATCCTGACAAAACTCCAGCTCTAAGAAAATTACTGACTCAATATACACCAAATTGTCCACTCCGCTCTGCCAACAAATCACTCCTCTCTATCTCCTCAGCCAACAACACAGCAGGTAAAGCTCTATTTTCACACAGTATAGCTAAAATTTGAAATACCCCCCCCCCGTGACTTCTGCGTCAAATACCACGCAGTTCAAAAACTCCCTAAAGGCTCATCTTATAACCTCTTGGCTCTGTCCATGTGTTACATAATCCTAAAATATGCTACCTCCATCCTTCTTTTTTCTCTCCTACTTCAAGCCCTCACTAAGCATGGTAGTAACAAATGGTATCCCTTGACATACAGTATTTTGTTATGATCTCTGCCCTTATTTTTCACAACTAACAAAATGTACATATGTAATTATTGCTGATGAGAACTTTTTTTTACTGTTCTTTTTCACAAAATACTGCTAGTATAACAATGTTTTTTACATTATATAATGTTATTATTTTTGTATTAATTAAGTGGAGCTTTTCTCCCCGGGCCTCTGCCGTAAATGGACCTCTTCCAGTCGGACCATCCCGGTTAACAAATGTAAAATAAATAAATAAATAAAATAAAATAAAGTTCTCTCACAAGCAGTCATTTGTTCTGTTTTCATCTTCTTTCAACTTGAAATCTTTAATATATATCAAATAATTCCATATTATGCAACAATCATCAGCTTTAATTCTTCCACAGTTCACTCTCTAGGTCTCACCTTGCCCTTTTCTGGTTGTTATACTGCACCAATGTCTTTATTACATTATTTGAAAGTTAGTTACTAAAACCTGTTACGTGCTCTAGTGTTAACAGCTTACTTTTGTTTACTCCTGCTAAGGTGTTTAGGAAGGATAATTGTCATCATACGATACCACCTCTGGACAAACACACTGTGCTAGTTTTGTCAGCAACAGGAGCACTTTGATACAATTTGTGAAATTTGTAAGGGTATCATCCTTATTATACTATGAAAGAGAGAAGCAATAAGTTGAATTTGTTTAAATGAAGAAAGTGCTTGAGTCCATATCTGATAGAACTGTGACCATGAAGGTCACTTCAGAGATGATTCCCCTGACCTGTAGAATTACCTTAAACCTCTTGAATCAGAGGCAACATGGGATATATGTAAATTACCCTTTAAGTTTAAATTTTAGTTTTAGTTTAGTTTAAGTTTTACACTGACCAAAGGCTATAAAGAGTGAATGTGTTTCCTTACCTGGATGAAAGACTCCTGGATGTTCCCTTACTGAATAGGTGTACATCTGCTCAGAAGTCTATACTTATCTTATATTAATCCTTCAGATTTTAGTGAACACTGGAAAGTCCGAGATAGACTCTTCTCAAATGCTGATGAAGGCTGGAGTTTAATGAACAGTGGAGCACTGTAGGTTAGATGAGGCAACAGGTATGCTTGTGCTAAAGTTAGTTTAGATGGGAGGGAGATGAACTTACTAAGCCTATAGAGCAACCCTAGCTTCTTATGGGTCTTAGATATACTATTTTGAATATAGAGATCAAATTTGAGGTTTTCATCTATTATTACTTCTAGCAATTTGGTGTGAGTAACTAACTCAATTTTTGTAGCATTGAGTGAGTAAATGTTGAGGTCGGGTTTAATTATATGGGGTTGTCTCTTGGGTGTGAAAATCATAAGTTTTTTTGGGGGGGGGGGGTTAAGAGAAAGATGGTTAGTGTGAAGCCATGTCTACACAGAGGAAAAGGCTGCCTGGGTATTTTGATAAAGTATTGTTGCAATGGGTGCAGAGCAGACTATGGTTGAGTCATCTGCATACTGGACAAGGAAGCTCTGTGGGATAGCTAAGTGGAGATTATTAATGAAAACATTAAAGAGCAAGGGATCTAAGATGGTACCTTGGGGGACACCTGTGAGGTTGAGAATATTGGGAGAAATGGAACTGTGCCACTTGACAGCATGCTCTCTATTGGAGAGATAGCTCTGAAACCAGCTGACTGCCTGGGGAAATAATCCTATGTTTGATAGCTTAGATAAGAGGATAGGATGATAGATGGTGTCAAATTCTTTTAACAGAGCTAAGAGAAGGGCAGACACAATGTGTCCTGAGTCCCTAACTTTGTTGACTATGTCTAGGAATGAAATCAAAGCAGTGGATGTGCTGTGACCTGGTCGGACGCCATCCTGTATTGAAGAGAGGAACTCATTTGTGCGGAGATAGTCTAGGAGTTGTTTTTGCACACATTTTTCAAGGATTTTAGAGATAAGGGATAGTATAGCAATAGGACAAAAATTGGAGACATCAGTTGAGGGGCCACCTTTATGAAGAGGGATGATGACTGTTTTGTTCCAAAGACAAGGAACATAAGAATTGATCTACTGACCAGAATACTAATGGGGTGGCCACAACATCGGCAGCAATTTTAGGAATTTTGCAGGGATTTTATCAGCTGAGTTTGAACCTGGTTTTAATACTGACAGAAGAGATTTAATGAAGGAAGTGGAGATGGAAGAGAAGATAAACTGAGGGTGTGGAGACTGTTGTAAGGAAACTGAAGGTAGGGTATTAGTGCTTGGAGAGGTGTGATCCAAGATTTGTGAGGTATTAATGGGATTAGTGGGGTGCTGTGAGGGGAAATGGGGTGATGCAGTTGTAGGAGTAGAAATATTAGGGAGAGGTGAGGAGAAGGAAGCAGTAATGTTGTCAATGGTGTCTATAAAGTAGGCATTGAAAATACTGGCTATTTGTTCTGGAGGCATGTCAGGATGTGGGCAGGGATTGGGTTTGATGCCAGGATTTAGGAGATTATTTATAGATGACCAGATCATTTTGGGGTTATTTTTCTTATTTGATTCATAACCTTCAGAAATGCTAATGCAAAAAACTCTTGCAACCGTCTTTAGCTAAGAGGTTAAGTGGTATGGTGTGAGTGTTTTATCTGTGAGTGAGTGGGTGAGTGTGTGTGTGTGTGTGTGTGTGTGTGTGTGTGTGTGTGTGTGTGTATGTGTGTGTGTGTGTGTGTGTGTGTGTGAGACAGAGCGAGAGAGTGACTGGTGAGAATGCGTGTGTTAGTGTGTCAGGGAGAGAGAGAAGGAGAGATTGTTTGGTGTCACAGCTCTCAAATGTCCTGAGTTCACAGAATGTCATTGATTTTTTCCTCATACTTTTGGTTTGTTCCTCATAAAACTTGTGATTGTCTGATAAATTTCAATGGATTCCAGACCCTAAATAATGGCGCACAATAGAATTTCAATCTTCATATCATTCAGAAAATGCATGTTAGTATACCTGTCATAGCAAGTTTCTAAGAGTATAAGAGCGATATTTAAAATCTTTTCATTATTTTGTGTCTCTTTCACCCATTATGTTTTATTTAATTTTCTTCCTCATTGTTTCACAAAAGTAGTATTGAGGGCCTGACTAACTAGAAGGCAAAGGTGGGGTTTACTACTGTGTACCCTGTGGGATGTTGAAAGTACATTTTGCCACATTGTATGCGTCTGACACCATTGTCTTGAATAGGTTTTTAATTTCTTAGGTATTTATCCAGTCTAGGAGACCAATAACAAACCTGACTCAAATTCCCAACTGTCTCAAAGCACTGCCTATTTAAATGATTTATTCAAGGTCACACAAGAGGCAAAGAATTTCTTTCGCTGGTCTGTATTTACTTATCCACATTTACTTAAACATTTGATCACACAGAGGCATCTATAGTGTACACACAGTCAATAAGTGATTGTAACTGTCTGACACATATGTGTGTGTGTGTGTGTGTGTGTGTGTGTCCAGGGTGGGGGTTAGGTACAGTGGATTAGTGAATACTTTATTATTGCCACAAGTATTTGTTATGATAATAAAGATTTTTTTTGTGACTGCCTAGATGTGGTATTTATTGTGACCTGCCTTAGCAGATGTAGCATGTCTGGTTAGATAATTGTCCACCGAGTAATTATTTAGAGCTTTTGGCTAGTATGAAGAGTACAGTAATGGCTGTGAATGCTTTTTCTTACTGAGATGTCGCAGAATTAGAAGGATAAACTACATATAATAGATGACTATTCAATACACATTTGTTCTGGAACTGCAGCTCATATCTGCACTGTTTTGAGTAAGAGGCAATACAGTACATTTTATGTTCATGGCTACTTACATTCTGCAATCACCAGCTAAGCACATTTTGTACACAAAGACACTATGTAGAACTCTGGTACTATTGCTGTAATCTTTTACATTTACAACTGTCAGATGCACAGGGCTTGAGTTACTGATGACTGTTTGCAAGATTATGAAAATATGAAATATTTTTCATATTTACATTAAGTAAAACACAGAGTTGATACTGTCAAGTTAGCAGCCCCAGGGAAACAATGTATGCTGGAATGAAATTATACTGAATGCTCTTGTTTAAACGAAGATGTCAGATATAAAAGTACTTATTTAAAGTACACTGCATTAATAGTAATGTTATTCTAATATTCAGACTGATCTGTTGGGCAGTATGTTTTCTGCTAGGAAAGAAAGTAATATATACGTAAGCTGACAGGAAATGGCAGGATTCTACAATGAAAATGTCACTGTGGGATCTCCGGGGCTTGCCTTACTGAATATTGTTTACAGAAGGTTATAAATATTCTGGAATATTTCTTTTATTTACATTAATAAATTAGAAATGGAGTTAGATGCTATCATGTTGGTAGGCTATGCAAGCAGTGGATGTTAGAATACTAATGATGGTGAACACACTTGGGCAACAGAAATATGGCAAAAAATAGAACTATTTATTTGAGGTATATTGTATTAACATTAACTTTATTCTAATATTGACACTAACATCTCATGAGAGGTAGGCCATCTGCTTGGAAGCAAGATGGCATCTGTAATCTGAAAGGATATGGCAGGTACCCGCAATGAAAACATCACTGTGGGATGAAAAGTGCATGGGTTAATAAAGAATGTTTATATAAAGTTACGAAAATATGAAATATTTTAGATATTTACATTAATAAAAGAAAATGGAGTGTGAGACTGTCATGCTGATAGGGCATAAACAACTAATAGGTGTTAGAAGAAAAATAATAGGCACGATTGGATAAGACAAATTCAGGCATAGACATAACTATTTGTTTGCAGTAGATTGTATTAATATTACCAATATTTTAGTATTCAGCTTAATATTTCAAAAATTGTAGGTTATGCATAATTGCCTGAGATGACATGTAAAAGCTGACATATTTTGCTGGGTTTTGTACAGTGAAAAAAACAAAAGTGGGATGTACAGAGCTGCAGTTATTAAGGAGTGTTTACAAAAAAGGTATGAAAAATATGGTACTTTCCATAGTTATATTAATTATGTAGAAATGCTGTGTAATGTGAAGGTTTCCAAAGATATGAACAGTTGGTAATGCACTTATTAGAATTAGCTATATTTTCACATCAGAACTAATATTACAAAACTTATGTTGCCTACTGGTAAACAAAGGCTACCACCTCATTCCCAACATTATGGCACACAATTATGTCATTGACAGTTGTCATGTAACATGCACAGTTTTGTAGGTTAATATTGTTGTTATGAAATATTGTGAAAATATTAAATGCATAATATGCATTTTTATGCAATATCACAAAAATAGCAGTGTTCTACCCACTTTTGTCATACATCAACTGAAAGTTCATACACAATTTACTGACGGATTATTTGGTATATTTTGTATGATTACATAAATGCAACCCTTTATCTAAGCATACGCTAATACTTTTAACAGGTAAAATGACATTTTTCATTAGTAGATTTGCAATATAAATTCAATGTCACAAGACAGACTTTTGATATTAACACCAGTGAATAGCACATCATCTAACAAACAAGGTTTGTAGTTTTCATTTTTCTTGTAACATGCTCTGTTCGTAAGATACTCCAAATCACTCTCTTAATAAAAGAGAATACCTGTCAGCAAGCAATTTCCCAGCTTGGAAGACTTCAAGAAGCAGGGAATTAATCTGCTTCCTGCTGTTAAATAGGAATTATATGTGGTAATGACTTGCTTCTTTAGAGTCCTTCTACATAAATCAGTGTTTGCATTTAAGTGTACTTTTATAGGTATAAAGTGGTCTTTCAGTTCCAGTTTAAAATTATCCCACTTGGTGGAAAGTCTCAGCTTTCTGAGCTTTAATTTTTTTTTTTATGTTGTACGTGTAAGTGCATGCCTAATGAAATAATGAAGTCTCCTCTTTCTAAGTAATATCAGGGATCTGTTTCTGTTGGCAGAGTTGAATGGTGTGAAGTAACCAAATGATGAATCACTAGCAGGGGCTACTTTATCCCAACATATACGGACCTGTAAGAATACAGAACATAGTGTAAGGCCTACATTCTAATAGAAGCTGACTCAGCCTGCCATCAGCTAACGGGAGTCCACTTTATTTGTAGATGCACACCGAACTTTATAAATTAAAACTTTCCCTCATCTTAAATAGACATCTAGCACATTTCCATATGGTTTGGCTTCCTGTAAGAAGATTATCACTCCTCTAACACTTAGGTGATGGCTGTTGAATCCTGCAAGGGTACCGGAGATCATTAATAAATAAAAAGGAGACTACAGGCCTCACATTACAATAATCAAGTGAAGAGGTATGACCCCTGCACTGAGAAGCAAGTGCTGTGATGCTTAAAACTGACAAATTCATTTTATTAGCAGTTACAACACTATTAACTACAAATTGCAATAACTGACAGCCCTTACAACCTGAAATGAAAACACATCATTTTAACTTGCTCAAATAATTAAACAATAATGTATAAATAAAGAAAGTCTGTAGCTTGGCAAGATGTTTGTTGACTATTAATTTAATGTTTGTTAACTGGGTAAGTGAGCTGGTCCAAAGAGCCTTTTTAGTCATGACCCACACCAAGCAGACTATAACAACATTCATATAGCAAACAGTCTTACAGTAACATACACATAAATCAGATATAGAAGGCATAACATTTAACAAACAATTTTAGCATTACATTTAGTAAGGCATATGAATAATTTTTTGCAATAGATTAAATAATACATAGCATTATGACATAAAAAGTGCACATGGTAATAACAGCTAAAACAAACAAACAAAGAAAAGTTGATCAATAAATGACAAATAAAATGGTAACAATAAATACATAAATAAACAAACAAAAATAGTATTGTCAGCATAGTAGAAGCACAGGCAATGAAGAAATAAGACAGTAATGACCCTTATCTACCTTTACCCTGGGCCATTTCCTTGTTATGACAGCTCAAAGTATGAGGGGAAAAAAGAGGTAAGGAGGTTACTGAGTTGAAAAAGTACCATAAAGAAGAGGGTATGGATGGATAGTTAATGGGTAAGGGAAAAGAAGAAATTTAGCCAGTGTCTCTGAAGCAACACCATTTGTTTTCTTCAAGCAGCTAAGAATGGACAGGTTTCGTGAAAGAAATAAGATTTTTAGCTTGTCTGATGTGTTTGGGTAGAAGGTTCCAGCAACTAAAAGACTGCACTGACACAGGGCAAATAAAGAAGTGTGCCTTAATGAGATTTCTTGCTATCAGGCTTAGAATTCAAAACAGTTAAAGTGGGGTTATGTTAGCGAACACAGGAATTCAAATTCAATAAAACTATTGAGCTGAATGATGGAGAGGGCTTTAGTCTTGCATCCCTTAATTAATAAACCTCAGTGCACAACTTATACGTTTTTAACGAAATAGGACCTTATTGAAGAAGATCTCATTGAACTGTCTATTTACTAAAGTAGTTCTCATGGAATGTATTTTTTTGGTCTTTGAAATTTGCCAAGATTATTCTTGGCTGGCTTATATGGATTGATAATTGGGCTAGACGTTGGTTGAAGGAGTGTAGCTTTGCTTTATTTTATTTTGTTTACATTTGCTTACTGTGGAAGAACAGTGATCATAGTATGTCCAATTGCAGGCTCAGCATTTACTTGAGAAGGACAGATGGTGTCTATATCAAGCTTACCTTCATGATCCACTGAATGGGCTGTTGACAGGCTCTTGTAACTGCCAGGCATACGCTTTTCTTTCATCAGTGCAACCTGAGCTCTTTCTTAAAGCTGTTAGGTTATGAGCACTACCTGGACTTGAAGGGTGTGTGAATGACCCTATTACACTGGTACGGCTGTGAATGTGTAGCTCTCACAAATGTCTTGCATTGGTTCAAACTATAGTTGGAAGTAAACAATAGATGCAATAATTGCAGGGATAAAATTACTTTGGGCACAGTTTAGTGATAGCTTATGCTTGGATGTTGGCAATGGAGGGTTTATCCTGAGGCAAGACCAAGTGATCAAATAAAACCACCTGTGGATAAACCTGCATTCAGATGTGAGTTACTTACCCAATGACAGTACTTAAAAAAAATCTTACCTCTTTTAAACGACACTATTGTGTGAAACAAATTTAGTTCTCTTATATCTCTTCTCATATCCAGAGGTGGGTCTCCTTCATGTATGTATGTATCAAAACTTGCACAATACATCAGTGCAATGCACATGTTGCCACTTTCTTTCACAAAGGGGTCACAAGTGCAATTCCATTCAGCTGATTATGATGGATCACTTGTCCACTCATGCCATCTCACTACGAGGTTTCGCACGTGATTTGTAATTTGCAAATGGGATTGTGCTTTAAGGGATTATCATGATCATGGGAGTATAAAATTCTTTAACATTTAAACATGCTTCACTTTTGTTTCTCCACTTTCTCCACATAGCAGACTAGATAAAATGGTGCCTGTACTGTTTTATTATAGTCATGATCACTATATTTTGTTTTAGTATTGTTTTAGCTTAGAGATGGACTGTGTCTAGTCAGTAGTGCTTGATACCTAGGAAGATTTTTTTAAGTACTGTCTTTGGGTAACTAACTCACATCTGAATGCAGGTTTATCCACAGATGGTTTTATTTGATCACTTGGCCTTGCCTCAGGATAAATCCACAACAGTCATGAGCAAACCCTTCATACTTTTATTATGCTGACAATACTATTTTTGTTTGTTTATTTATGTATTTATTGTTACCATTTTATTTGTCATTTATTGATAACTCTCATTTGATACCTATGCAAGGCTCCTTTCACTTCTACTTTTATATTCTCCCCTGTATAAACTAAGGTATTTTGAAAATACTTTCTGACAGGTTTTGTAAATATTTAGTGAAATGTTGTTTTCATCTGCAAACTGTATACTGTATTACAGATTTTTAATGATTTGTCTAAATTTGTATAATGTATTATGGAGCTTTTCTCCCCGGGACTCCATTGAAACCGGGCTCTTCTCGGCCCAATGGACTATCCCGGTAAACAAATTGTAAAATAAAATAAATAAATAAAACTTACAATAAGCACCTATGGATGAGCAAAGAGTGCTTGTTTACACATTACAATATTAATTAGTTTTCACTTCTGTTCAGGAGGAATACTGTATTACCTGCTATAAGACATTGATATTCTGCCTCTCAATGTTATATATACTCAGTCATGTGGGCAAGTTTTAATAATGGCAGTGTCCTCTAGTACCTTTGCCACTAGTTCTATTAAGTGGTCCAACTTGGCAGTAATATCTCCTTGTATCTGGAAAGGAGTCTCAGGAGCCATACTGATTAAAGTATCCTGTTCAATGGCCTGCTATGCAGTTATTACAACTGAGCTATCAAGATAAGGAACCTGGAGTCCAAGGGAAGTATTAAGGAGTCACTTACCTTCTAAAAATGTCACAGATTGTCGGAAAATAGTTGTTTGTACCATAACAGTTGGACTAATTAACACATTTACTTCCTTAGATCTTTTAAACTAGGAAACCACTTGCTTCTTAAGAACCTTTCGCCCAAATCCTCTACTGAAAATACATTTCACTGGATTTACAGTATCTGAGTTACAAAAAATGTAAAATATTACAGCTCTTTGGTTACAATGGGTTATACAGTGGTGTTAGTATAAATGGTCTGTCTGTAGATGTTGATTTTATAATGCAAATTTATGAAAGAAAAAAATTATTTTTTTGCCAAAAAATACTAGCATTATGGCCAAACACAGGGTTATATCTAAGTGTGCAAGACAGAGCCCAGCTATCAGTGAAGGAATTGTTTACCTGTTCAAGCACTTTCCAAAGATGTATGAGAAGTGGGGATAGCATATGGCTGTTTTATGATATTGCCAAATCTGTGCAAATTACACTCAAAATAATTTCACAATATTTAACAACATTAATCCACAAAATCATCTGTGTTAGATGGCAAATATCAGTGGTAATATTATGTGCCTTAATGTTTTGTATAAGATGACACCATTTGTTAATCTGTAGGTCACACAGCTTTTATGAAATTAATATAGTTATGACAATATAGCTAATAGTCATAACTGCTTTGGCAAAATAGTACTTATATCTCAGAATGCCTTCAAGCGCTGTACTTCCTATGCTGACCATTTCACTACCATGCTTGGCAAATCATGTCAGTCTGTAGGTATTACCTTGTTGCTTTAGTTTTATTTATATACCTTTACTAGGATTTCAGAAATTTGACTTTGAAAACAATGATGAGTATACTCATTTCATGAGTATAGGGAAGTCTCCTGTAAAGACACGTGTACTCTTCCAGGATATGCAGGAACTCTACCTTCCTGATGACTATACTCTTGTAGGAAGCAATGAGTTAAGACACTTTTTTTGCCTTTGTTTTCTAGGGGAATAGTATGTTAGCTGGAGTTCTTGGCACTCTGCTTGCTTCGGGCATAATTTAAGTGTAGCTTTTAAACTGTGCTACGTAGAAGGACCTGCTACTGCATTTGGTTGATTTACTTTGTGCTGCATTTCCTTGCTGCATATTGCTATTGGATTGATCATTTCTAACCATATGTGTCTTTGCTGCAGTACTCACAACAGCAGGGACATTGCATTGTTTAGAGGCAAATGATGTGCTTTAAAGTGATGATGATTGTTACCTAACATTACCTAAGATTACTTGGTTCCTAACCTGTTTGCATAGTTGCTACTAGTTTCTACTAGCCTAACTTGGCTCTAAGCTGTTCTGAGGTGAACAATGCCACTGCTACTGTTGCTCTTTGTTTATAGAAACTCTTTGTTGCTCCCCGCTCACCCTTACTGCCTTGTATACTGTTGCGCTTGTTTGTTTCTACAATATTTTGTTGTCCACAGGTCAGTCATTCCAACGGTTGTTGTCATAGCAGCACCTTAGTGCTTCCAGTCCAATTTATAACCATCAATAGCAGCGATCGATACCTGCTTATCTGTTTATACTTATGCTAGTTATTGACAAGAATGACATATCGCTGCATCCAAGCATGTGGCAACTGAGTATGAAAAAAACTATAGCTGTGTACTACTCTCAGATCTTACTGTGTTTACTTTATACTCGTTAATCAGCTTTTATGCTACTGTTATTATATGGAGTTTATGTGCTATACCTCTCGCCATGTACTCTCTGATTAGACTGCATTTTACATGCTTTCTTCCCTGGAGGTTTAAGTAGTTGTTGCATCAGTGTTAGTATAGCTTCTCCTCACCTAGTACATCTCAAACACAGAACGGTTTATCTACCGAGGGTATGTGCTCATTAATTTAACCCACCCGGCATACATGGTAACCAAGTCTATGTTTATCACTTATACTGACAGCTTCTTTGCACTTGGAATTCTGAGACATAATAGGAACTGCCTAATGCTTACAACCAACCAACCAACCACTACTGAATCAACATGACATAACTTACGTATAGTTACTTTTTATAATCTGCAGGCCAGTCTATCAGTTATATTGATGGTGAGTAAGCAACAAATAAACTCATCCATACCTTCAGAACATCACACTAAACCAAAATACACTGAGGATGTAAAAAAAACTGCCAACAAACCTCCAAGAATTAGCATAAAAGAGCATCAGCAACAATCCATTAATGCAGCTACACCACACTCACATAAGTCCGTTAATCACTAGGTTGTAGACTCCAAACCTTCAACTGAAACTAAGTCTGTCCATCCACATAGTAATCTAATGTCAGCCACAATGATTCTGTTCTCAGTAGGATGGACAAAGACAGGATGACAGACGCTTTTTTATGTCAGCAGCAATGATGTATTGAGGCCTTAGGGCCCCCTCCAACAAGATGACTATGGCTGAGACCTGGTGTGAAAATGTGTGGTAACACAAATTCTATTATTCTAACAACTTTCTAAGTCTATAAGAGCACTATTAAAATGTGTCCCTATTTTCAGGCCTTTGCCTGTCCATTATTTTTGGCTCTCTCCAGATTTCTTATGCTAAGAAGTTGAGAGGTATAACTTGCATTAGTTTTGTTATTTTCAAATGAAACTTTGAAGAATTAAGTAATAGGAAGTAAAAATAATGTGATTATGAAGGATTTCCTTATGTATGGTTATTTTAGGGTATATTGGAAGGGAATAGACTGGAAATATATTGGAGATCATAAATTCATTTTGTACTTTAATGTACATGTATGATTTCATATAGTTTTATACAAACATGAGATTTTAGGTATAAAGGCCAGTCTGAACTTTAAACAGCAAAACAGGAAAGAAAGAAGGCAAATATTACAGAATCATATAGATGACAGTGATGAAATTTTCATCTCCTTTCCTTTTTAGTTGTGTATCATGAACTATTTGATGGTTTCTTTTTCATATGTTATATAATATATGAAAATGTGAATTATGCAAGTATTAAAAATCTCAAACTTCCTCCAAGTCTCTCAAAAATACTGCCAGATTTCAAGGTTAGAGGGAGATGAAGAAACTTTTATTTAAAATACTTCATATAGCTCTATATTATAACATGGACTAATTCTCTGATGAAGACAAAAGCAAGGATGTGAGAAATTGAATACGTAAAAGAAATGGTATCTCAGGAAGTACTGGAGAGATTTATGAAGACATAAAACAAGTTTAAAGTATGCTGAATAACAAAGGAATCTGTTTATTACTGGATACTAACTGGTTGATGTTCTTGCATTTACTTGGGGTAAGAGGAAATCATTAACGCAAGTGTTGACAAGAAATACTTTGTGAAATAGATATACTGCAGAAGTACAGACATGAACATTTCTGTACGCATTTTCTCTTATTTATATATATTGATCATTAGTTATCAGTCATGCATTAAGTCCATTGTATGTAAAATGGTGACAAAATCATGAAGAAATGTACATAACTGAGTCCACATTAAATACCTTCCTTATTTTTTCTCAAGTATTAGGGTACCTCAGGGCACAGGAAATGTAACATAATGCAATTTAAAAATCAAAAATGTGAATTTGATTTGTCCACTTTCTTCCTTTTTGTTATTTTTTTCCGTCCAAGGGAAGAAACTGTGGTATTATAATTAAATATTCATGCTTGTTTTTGCACCATGCATTTGTTTCAACTGCCTATCAAATGTTCTAAACCCATAGTCTAGCCAATAAATTATTAGGCAGGATTTAGAAAGGCTTACCATGATGTGAAAGCATTAACTGTCAACCTGGAAGTTTCCAGATTGTTTAAAACTTTCTGATTCAGAGGCAGGTCTCCTACTACAATTTTCCATTGCTGGTAGCCACACCTCATAGAGTGGTGGTATTGGGGAATAAAATGTATCAGTTCATGCAAGTGGCTTCTGACAATTAGGCATCCCTGGAGTAACATATTTTTCTTTTCAAGGTCGACACTCATTTACTTCCATGTACAGGTAAATATTTTAGAGCCATGCATGTGTGTGAGTGTGTGAGTGTGTGTAGGTATATGTGTTCATGTTTGTAAGGGCATGAATGTAGTTAAATGATATACATGTGTGATTCACTATTGCATTCAAAATCAATGCTACAGTTTAGTTTTAGTTTAGATTTTCATATACATAAATGATATTAGTGATGCACATTTATATGCAACGTTAACAGGATTAAGTACCAGTCTGGCTTTCTACTACAGAAATTAACTGTTGAGTAGGCAGAAATGCTGAAGGGAGCAGTTCTTTTTGCACTATGTGTAAAGCCACTGATTACTTCACAGTCGTACAACCATGGAGTTAGTGTACATAAGTAAGAGTGACGCAGGGTTAAAGTCCTCAACACGGAGGTGCAGGCCTTGTAGCCACCTACAAGAAATGCTTACCGACTGTGTGTTTGTTCTGTTCTTTGCTTTCATGTCATATAACTAACAGTTAAGATAATTAACTTCAAGATGCTAAAATATGCATTCTTCATATAAAGGGTGCGTCTGAATAGTATTTTACAAAGTTACAAAATATGAAAAGATGTCATTTGTCTTTAGGACATGAATCCCATTTTTTATCTCCTACAGTTACATTAATTCAGATAACTCTGACCTTAGCCATATACAATTGGCTGGTCCTTGTTTTAATTTCTGTCTTGAACGTGTTTGTTTTATTAATGGATAATTGTCCTTTCTGTAGGAAGTAAACATTCATGCTATTTTTGTCAGTTGTTTGTCTAAAGATTATGGAAGTGTAGATAGTACATCCACAAGAAATTTTCACAATAACTAGGATGTATTTCTTGTCTCTGAAGTCAGTTTTTGAAGGTAATTTCCTTTAAGAATGATACAGTTAACATGGATGTGCCTTGGGGACTTAGCCAGACTGGACTTGTCAAACAGCAGACAGCCTAACTCAGATCACGTTATCACGTCTGCTAACTCTTCTTGTGTTTTATAAAAGCATCAATTTGTTAACCAAAACTGCTAAATTTATTATTCATTTTTTACCTCTCTTTTCTTCCACCCAGCCCTGCTTAGCTTTTTAAGTGTTGCTTTGATTAATACAGAAACCCAACCCAGACCTC